>NC_061506.1:11265129-11267222 GCF_022539355.2 Hippoglossus stenolepis
AAAGTCTGTCAGCCACAAAACAAACTGTTATCTACCAAACAGTTTACTTTTTAAACTTATTAAATTAAATCTGTATTCTTAAAAAAATTATTTAATTGCGATTGACCCTTGTTTATAGCTCCTATAATCTACATTAAATGTTAATCATTAAAAATCTTTAATACGCACTCCTCATTTGCAGACTGCATACAGTTTGCATGATAACACAGTGTGAAGTGAAATAGGTTCATGAATCTCCTATCTGATTGAATAATCAACTCTGCCAAAATCACATGCCACCCCCATGCAAAGAGCAACACTAATAGCAGGCTATTAGTGTTGCTCTTGACACTCTTGTCACTAGCATATTTGCATTCTTCAGTCAATGCACAAAAGATTTACAACATGCAGAAATGAGTTCAACACTCCTAATTTCATTTATCACTATGGAAAATCGTTTGCGTTTAACCTTTAACCCTCTTTTAAAATATTTTATTGGTATTAAATGTCTTTTCCCCTCCAGTAGTATTACACCTTTTAATCAAACCTCCAAAGACTTTCCACTCAATTTGTTTTCGGTTTTTATCAGTGTTATATAAGAATCAAAAGTTGATATTTTAACAATTCTTTTGCCAATGAGTCTATCAAAACTACTAAGACTGTTTACTATCTCAATACAACCAACTTACTTTATCCTTTCTTTAATTAACATCCTCTATAACAAATCAAGTAAATTGTGAACAAACATCAGCTCTGATTGGCTACACAGTCACTTTACTCCCCACACAGGCTGCTATCGCTTCTTAAGGCAGATTTACGCTCCGTCTTAAACTTAGTTTGCGCTTACTTAATGGTTCGCTTCTCTGAGTAAAATAACATCTATGTTCACATTTGTCTGAAGTCTCTCTGCCTCTGCCTTTCGCAAGAGGGTGTTACTTCCAGAGAGTAGAAAAGAGTCTAGACCTCCCATTGATATGCTAGTGTCAAATCCCCCTTTCTCTATCTAACAAATGCAGATGTTATTTAGACTCCAGTTACCTCTAATGCCCTGCGGTGTTTAAAATTGAACATACCACTCAATGAACACATCAAATATCTACCCATAAGATTTATCAGGCAGTGTGGTAACAACAAAAATGAATCTTAAAAAAATCCCCTTCAACCACATCATGAAAAATAGCAATTGTACAGTGCATCTCTCTATCACTGTTGATAGACCTGTTGCTCCAATCATTATGCGATATCCAACATTAATGTTAGGAGTAATATCACTCTTCACATTTATTAACTGATTCCGGTTCCTGAATCTACAAATATATGTGATGTTTCTACCACTCACTGTGATTTGTGTGTTCGGGCATTAGTTATACATTATGTGAAAATATTTAGCATAAGATACAATAGGCCTCTCTCTACTGATCTTCTGATTAAGCTCACAATGGTCAGAGATGGGCAAAAATACATCAAAATGTATTTTGATACAAAATACCCCTCAAATAAATGTATTAAAATAAAATACAAAATACTGGTGCCAGAAAATGTAACAAAATACAATACATGTATTTTGTATTTAAAATATAGGAAATACTGTGATGAATAGCATCACACAGTAGGCCTATGTATACTATAAAAGCAAAATATAGAATTAAAACCAGTTGTACACAGGTAAAGAGCCTAAATAAATTACTGTACAGGTAACTTAACAAGTGAGTAGCCTACTTACTTCTCTTTTACATTGGCCAGTGGCATGGTAGGCCACATAGTTCTATATTACAGTGTTAAGTGTCTCATACAGGTTCACACTGACATCTTTATGACATAATAATCCTTCCATTTTGGTTAGGGTTAGGGGTAAGAACATACAAGCTCCCAATCTCCCTCTTCCTATAGCTAGCTACTCGACTGATAAGTTAACTTGCTAAACACTGCTAACCTCTATGCACTAGCCTAGACAGCATGCTAGCGTCATTAGCATGTTAGCATCGATCACTAGCTTGATATTATAAAAAACTTTTTACCTCTCAAGGGTAAAAAGGGTCAAGTGTCGGTTCATTAGTTCAACTCGTCAGAGAGGCAGCTGACAGCAGGCAGCGTGCACCGACAGTGATGAAACC
>NW_025899746.1:0-7380 GCF_022539355.2 Hippoglossus stenolepis
ATTTTGGAGGTCATACCAAAATGGTTACGTCAAAAATAACTAAACCTGATTATTTTGTCAAATATGAAATAAAAATGAAAAAATCATGCTAGGATATGACCTCAAAATAGGTAGCGTCAAACACGAAACACCTAAAGCTCATTATCTCGTCAAAAATATGAGGAAAAAAATGAAAAAAGTCGACATGTTCTCAAACACGTTAAAACCATCAGAACGCACCTAAAACACAGTTTTATTTCGTCCAAAATATGAAATAAAATGAAAAAATCATGACTTTTTGGTATGACTCAAAATAGTTCATGTAAGAGAAGCCTAAACACATTTCACGTCAAAATATCAAAAAAAAATGAAAAATCATGTGTTATGACATCAAAATGGTTAAAAACGTCAAAAGTGCCTAGAAACACCCTAATGATTTTATATTGTCAAATATGAAAAAAATGAAAAAGCATAGTATGACCTCAATAGGTAAAAGAAAAAGCCTAGAACACCTAAACACAGTTTTATATTTCGTCCAAATATGAGAAAAAAATGAAAAAGTCATACTTTAGTATGACTCAAATAGGTTAAAACGTCAAAAGTAGAAACACCTAAAACATACTAGATCCAAAATATGAGAAAAAATGAAAAAGTCATGCTTTGACATGACCTCCAAATAGGTTAAAAACGTTCAGCGCAAGCACCTAAAAACAGTTTTGTATTTCGTCCAAAATATGAGAAAAAAAATGAAAAAAAGTCATACTTTGGTATGACCTCAAATAGGTTAAAACGTCAAGGCTAAACACCCTAAACACAGTTTTTGTATTTCGTCAAAATAGGAAAAAAATGAAAAGAGTCATGCTTGTATGACCTCCAAAATAGGTTAACGTCAAGATCCTGAAAGCACCTAAAACACAGTTTTATTTCGTCCAATATGAGAAAAAAATGAAAAAAGTCATGCTGACATGACTCAAAATGAGTTAAAAGCGTCAAGAGTGCCTAAGCACCTAAAACGGTTTTATATTTAGATCAAAATATGAAAAAAAATGAAAAAAGTCATGCTTTGTATGTCATCAAAATAGGTTAAAACGTAAAACCTAAACAAGCTTCTTACACAGTTTTCGTCAAAATGAAAAAAATGAAAAAAGTCATGCAGTATGACCTCAAAATAGGTTAAAACGTCAAAGGAGTTACAACCACCTAAAACACAGTTGATTATATTTAGTCAAAATATGAGAAAAAATGAAAAAAGTCATGCTGTACTCAAAAACGTCAAAAGATAGACAGAAACACGGTTATTTCGTCCAAAATTGAAAAAAAATGAAAAAAGTCATACTTTGGTATGACCTCCAAAAAAGGTTAAAAACGTCAAATGCCTAGAAGCACCTACTACAGTTTTGTATTCGTCAAATATGAAAAAATGAAAAAAGTCATATTGCATGACCTCAAAATAAGTTAAAAATGCAAAAAATACCTAGAAAGCACCTAAACACAGTTTTGTATTCATCCAAAATATGAGAAAAAAATGAAAAAAGTGCTATGGTATGACCTCAAAATAGGATAAAAGCGTCAAAAAGCCTACAAAGCACCTAAAAACACGGTTTTGTATTTCGTCAAATGAGGAAAAAAAAAAAAAAAGTCATGCTGGTATGACCTCCAAAATAGGTTAAAAACGTCAAAAGGTGCACAAGCACCTAAAAACACAGTTTTGTATTTAAGTCCAAAATATGAAAAAAATGAAAAAGTCATACTTTGGTATGACGTCCAAATAGGTTAAAAGCCAAAAAGCTGCCTAAAAAACACAGTTTTATATTTAGTCCAAAATATGAGAAAAAAAATGAAAAAAGTCATGCTGGTATGACCCAAAATAGGAACGTCAAAATGCCTAGAAGCGCCTAAAACACAGTTTTGTATTTCGTCAAAATGAGAAAAAAAATGAAAAAGTCATACTTTGCTGTATTCAAAATAGGTTAAAAACATCAAAAGAATGCCTGAAAGCACCTAAAAACAGTTTTGTATTTAGTCAAAATATGAGAAAAAAATGAAAAAAGTCTTTGGTATGACGTCCAAAACAAGGTAAAAACGTCAAAAGGTGCCTAGAAACACCTAAAACACAGTTTTATATTTCGTCAAAATATGAGAAAAAATGAAAAAGTCATACTTTGGTATGACCTCAAAATAAATGCTAGAAAGCACCTATAAAACACAGTTTTATATTAGTCCAAAATATGAGAAAAAAATGAAAAAATACTTTGGTATGACTCAAAATAGGTTAAAACGTCAAAAAAACTAAAACACAGTTTTGTATTTCGTCAAATATGAATAAAATGAAAAAAGTCATACTAGTATGACCTCAAAATAGTTAAAAAGTCAAAAATCTACACCTAAAAACACGTTTATTCGTCAAAATGAAAAAAAATAATGCCTATTATGGCGTCAGAGAAGCACCTAAAAACACAGTTTTATATTTCGTCAAAATATGAGAAAAAAATGAAAAAGTCATACTTTGTATGACTCAAAATAGGTTAAAAACGTCAAAAAAGTAAGCACCTAAAGCCACAGTTCGTAAGTCAAAATATGAGAAAAAAAATATCATGCGTAATGGCGTCCAAAATAGAAAAACGTCAAAAATATTGGCTTTACCTACACAGTTTTTATTTCGTCAAAATATGAAAAAAATGAAAAAAGATGTGACCTCAAGCGTCGAAAATACCAACGCCACCTAAAACATTTAGTCAAAATATGAGAAAAAAATAAATGCTAGTATGACGTCCAAAATAGGTTAAAAACTCAAAGGCCTGAAACACCTAAAACACAGTTTTATATTTAGTCCAAAATATGAGAAAAAATGAAAAAGTCATACTTTGTATGATCCAAAATAGGTTAAAAACATCAAAAGTGCTAAGCCCAAAAAACACAGTTTTGTATTTCGTCAAAATATGAAAAAAAAATGAAAAAAGTCATACTTTTATGACTCCAAATAGGTTAAAACGTCAAAAATGCCTAGCCTTCCCGTATTTCATCCAAAATATGAGAAAAAATGAAAAAGTCATACTTTGGTATGACCTCCAAAATAGGTTAAAGCGTCAAAAGCACCTAAAACACAGTTTTATATTTCGTCCAAAATATGAAAAATGAGAAAAGTCATACTTTGTATGACCTCAAATAGGTTAAAAACATCAAGATGCCAAAAACACCAAGCGGTTTCGTCAAAATATGAGAAAAAAATGAAAAAAGTCATCTTGGTATGACGTCAAAAATAAGTTAAAAAACGTCAAAAAACACATAAAAACACGTTTTGTTAGTCCCAAATATGAGAAAAAAAATGAAAAAGTCATACTTTATGACGTCCAAATAGGTTAAAAACGTCAAAGTACCTGAAGCACCTAAAAACCAGTTTTGTATTTAGTCCAAAATATGAGAAAAAAATGAAAAAATAAATCATAGCGTGACCTCAAAATAGGTTAAAAACGTCAAAAGAAAGCACCTAAAAACACAGTTTGTATTTCGTCAAATATAGAAGAAAAAATGGCTTGTATGACCTCAAATAGGTAAACCTAAAACAGTTTTTCGATCCCAAGATATGAGAAAAAATGAAAAGCCATGACCTCAATAGGTTAAACGTCAGTCAAAATGCCGAAAATAAAAACCTGATTTTTTATTTAGTCAAAAATGAGAAAAAATGAAAAAGTCATGCTGTATGACCTCAAAATAGGTTAAAAGTCAAAATGCCTGAAGCACCTAAAAACAGTTTTATGTTTAGTCAAAATATGAAAAAAAAGAAAAGTCATACGTATGACCTCAAAATAGAGTTAAAACGTCAAAGGTGCCTAAAACACCTAAAACACAGTTTTATATTTCGTCAAAATATGAGAAAAAATAAAAAGAATCATACTTTGGTATGACCTCCAAAATAGGTTAAAAATCGAAAAGTGCACAAACACCTAAACACAGATTTTGTATTTAGATCAAAATATGAAAATGAAAAAGTCATGCTTGGTATGACCTCAAAATAGGTTAAAAGTCAAAGAATGACTAAGCCTAAAAACACAGTTTTATATTTCGTCAAAATATGAAAAAATGAAAAAGTAACTATTATGGCATCAAAATCAGGTTAAGCTCGAAAACTTGCCTAGTTATTTTCGTCCAAAGAAAAAATGAAAAAAGTTACTGATATGACAAAGAAAACAAAGTACCTAAGCACCTAAACACAGTTTTGTTTTCGTCAAATATGAGAAAAAAATGAAAAAGACATACTTTTATGACCTCAAATAGTTAAAAACGTCAACAGAAACACCTAAAGCAGTTTTGTATTTCGTCAAAATATGAGAAAAAATGAAAAAGTCATACTATGACCTCAAATAGGTAAAAACGTCAAAAACAAAAGCACCTAAAACACAGTTTTATATTTCGTCCAAAATATGAGAAAAAAATGAAAAAGAATCATGCTGTGTATGACAAATAGGTTAAAACGACAAGGTACACAAAAGCCCTAAACACAGTATTCGTCCAAATATGAGAATAAAATGAAAAAAGTCATTTAGTATGACCTCCAAAATAGGTTAAAAGCGTCAAAATAACACAAACACCTAAACACAGTTTTATGACAATATTTCGTCCAAATATGAAAATGAAAAGAAAGTCACTGCGTATGACCTCAAAACTAGGTTAAAACTCAAATACAAGCTAAAAGCACGTTTTATTTGCCAAAATATGAGAAAAAAATGAAAAAGTCATGCTTTGTATGACCTCAAAATGGGTTAAAAACGTCAAAACAAGCGCCTAAATCTTTTACGTTTGTATTTAGATCAGAAAAAAGAAAATCATTCTATGACCTCAAAACAATTAAAAACGAAAAAAGGGGCCTAAGCACCCAAAAACACAGTTTTTATATTTGCGTCCAAAATATAGAAAAAAATGGATACTCTTTATTATGGCATTAAACTCGTTAGCATCGAGAAGTGGCTCAAGCGCCTAAGCGCGGTGCAACTGATGGCGCTGGATGCCGTGTGTCGCAAACAGTCTTTGAACGGGAACCTGTTTGTCGGTATTGGAATCTTCATTTCAGTCCAGGCGGCACGCCTGGCGCGTCTGCGAATTTTGCAAAGGCTTTGTCAGGTATTTCGTGGGTGATCTCAAATATTCATCTGATTTAAATTATGTTTTGATGAGCCTTCATTGATGGTGTTTATTGATCTGAAGAGTGTTAGACAACTTTAGCAGCAGCGAGCAAGCTCAAATCTGATGCAGATATTTCCTTTCGCTTCCCATGCAGTTGCTGCCGCTCTGTATTTCAGGAAGTGAGTGTACCACTTTAGGCTTGAACTTCACACAAGGGGCGAGAAAACGCACAACCCGTCGGCCTACTCACAGCACTTCCACAAGAGCGTGTGTGATGGTGAGGGATTTCTGACTTTGTGTGAGCCACCCGACCTCATTACACGCCGAAAAGCACGAGATCGGCTGCAACGCGTGGCGAAAAACTTATGAAGGTATGGCTCTTAGATCTCATCTATCTATGTGATTGAGGAATTATTATTATTGCTTATGTGAAAAATTTCTATTCATCCATCCGAGAGATTCGTGCCCCTGCTATATCTCCCAACTGCTGAAGAAAGCAATCAATATCTCATGACAGGCCATTGACTGCTGCTAAACCTTGTCAAGAACAGTGGCTGTCATACTCGTTATTCGATCTGCCCGCCAAATGTGGAGCAAGCTCATGAGCATGCTATCCTTTCGGGCACTTTCTTCGGAGAGGCTTCTAGATCATCTTTCTTTGCGACATATTTATCAATAACCTCACCAACGTCATCTGCAGCATTCTTATCTCAGGTGAAGCCAGAACTAACTGATAGATATTTCATCGTAATAAAACCAAAAATTCTGTGTATTGAACTCTCTCATAATGATCGGGCATTTCTGGGAAGACTGTGTCTGAGATGATGACGACTGTCTCTTCATTGACCGGGTAGACCTTCTTTTTGCTAAGAAAATCGCAAATTCTCATGAATCATGATCAGCGCCCGATATACCCTGTAATCTTTGGAGGTGTAACGGAAAGTTCCGTGCTCTGAAAGGACAGAGGTTGACACTCTGCATATCAGCGGGCTGGGTCAAGATCTCTAGAGAACTAGTGTCTCATCTGGAGCATCAAGCGTGCAACCGATGTGTGCCCAAACAGGTCTCTCTTCTCAGCAGCACGCTGTGCTCTCAAGACAGTATTCAGTTGTGTCATCAAATGACATTTCCGCAGTTTCTCGGTATGTCATTATGGCATGGCTTAGTTCTGATTCAGCAAAGGGCGTCTGTGAGCGAGATATGTCTGTCCATCTTCATGTTTCTGATATTGTCGAAGCAGTTTCAAAATGGGTTGGCATCACCTATTCCAGAAGTCTCTCTCTGTTCTGTGTGCCACCCACCATCGCTGATCGCTTGAAAAGGAAGATATCAGAGATGATACCAGACACACGCAAGAACGCATCAGGCGAAGCTCGCAGCGCCGGAGCTTTCCAACCAACAAATATTGACATTGTTGCTCTTACCATGGAGTTTTACTTCATGTGACTCTGCGCGACTGATGCGTGCATGTTACAGATTTTAAGCTGACACCATGCATACCAATCATGAAACCAGTCATTGTGTGCAATTCACTTCGCTGCAGAGAACGGACCTGCGGTCGAACACATGTGACACGCCTTGTCTGATTAGCTGAACACGTGGTATCTTCGTTATATTCTAACACTCGAGACGTCCTGCCTGACAGTTTTTACGCACACAGTTTAATTTTCGATCGTTAAACAGTTTTATTCGAGAAGACAGTGTGGTTAGTAATGATCATGTAGGCAATGTTTTGTCCTTTGTATTTTGCCGACTGATATAAACTAGAACATAAATAAATGACCTTTAACGAAAAGGAAAACAAAAGGACAGAATAACGCTTGCTCTCGGCAGGAAAAAGAGCGAAGAGATACAAATGAATGACCAGACAGGAAGAGGAAATTCAAAGGCAGGCAGTGAAAGTGAGCAAATGAAGGAAGATCATAAAAAGATAAACTGATTTCTGAAGCATGATCCCAGGGCGACAATTTGCGTCGTCCAGAGCAGAAAGCGTCCAGCCTGGAATAATTTAAAAAACCCATCTAACTTTCTCGTTTGAGCGTGATTCTGAGCTCTCCTATTGAAACTCTCCTGACTCACCACTGGCCTCAACTTCTCCCTCATCTACCTGAGACCACCTGCGCACCTCCCTACGGACTAACTCACACACTCACACCTGCACACACTCCTGCGATCAGTATGAGCTGAATGGCTATTATGCACAAGCGGTTTTATTCTGGTACTTCTCCCCACACGCAATCTCAATCGACTCTACCATCATGAGCTCTTATGAAGCTTCTT
>NW_025899746.1:7480-11479 GCF_022539355.2 Hippoglossus stenolepis
GCGTTCGTCTAAACTAATTCGGGTACGCCCGATCGATTGGTACCATCCCCGAGGTTCTACGACCTTCCAAAGTGGTCAAACCACCAAATGCAAAGAAATCTGAGGAGATATTCTTGAATAACTTTTTTTGTGAAGGTTATAGAGATTTGAAAAGTGCGTTCGCCAAAACTAATTCGGGTACGCCCGATCGATTGGTACCATCCCCGTGCTTCTAAGACCTTCGGAAGTGGTCAAACCACTAAATGCAAAGAAATCTGAGGAGATATTCTTGAATAACTTTGATGAAATCTTTACATTTGGGGGGAGAAACCCACATGGGGCTATAGGATGAATATAAAGTGACTCTATTCTCCTGCCAATGTGGGGGGCCATAAACTTCCTTCTGCAACTTTCGTAGTTAAGTCAAACCACGAGAAACACATCTGTTCATACTTTCTTCTACTAACATTACACAAATGCAAATTCTGCCAATACAATTCCCCCTTTGAGCCTAAAAGGCTCAATATCCTCTATACATCTTTATACCATCTCATCATCCTGGAAGGGAAGAGTCCAGAATAGAAGAGTGTCAGGAAGCTGAACATATTGTCCAATCATAGACTTGATTAAGGAAATAACCATAGTCTTAAACACAAAAGACAATACAACAGCTCAACAACACTGGTACACACATGAAAATCCAAATAGGTTTCAACAAACTTCAATAACATATTTTGCAATCATTCAAAAGTAGGCGTGACCATCAATTCCGCCCTTCAGGAATCTGAGTGTCCTTGTTATTTCTTTATTCACAATAGGTCATTTAAAAATCATATTGTCATCATATTGTCAAAAATGTTCACTGTGTATGTGCCAGAATTCGTCCTGATTATGTGACAAACACCTTCTTGGCTAGCATCTTTTCTCAAAGCCATCCTGTGATGCAGAGTCATTCCTGACTCTAGACCTGGGAGAAAGAGTTGAAAACCCAGCCCCCCTCTAAAGATGTTAATCTTCCATCTCCAGAGCAAACTCATCTGTTTGTGTGTGTGTTCCTCACAGTGCACTTGCCCCAGGGGGGACCCTGGGTCAAGCCCCCAAAACCTTTCATCTGGAGACACTCACACTGTGGAACTCTCATCTATTGATTGCACACAATGAGTTGAATCTGTAAGTGAGCTTGGGTCTCTGATGTTTTCATGGACTCAAACCATGCATTCTCCAGGCTTTGTCAGTTCATCAGGGAAGTCGAACATGAGTTCTCCTTTTGTTCTGACTTTGATGCTCAGGTTATATTTCGTGTTTTTCTTCCTGCCAAGGTTTCACATGCCATATTATTGGTGGCAGGACGACGATGACGGTGTTCATGAACAGGGAAACCATCTTTTCCCTCGAACTGCATCCCAGTCGTCCCATCAGGTGTCGTTGGTTTCCCCCGTCGGCGCATTGTATCAGCAGTGCCCCTCGCCAACCCCCTCTTCAATGTGTTGCCTCTTCTTGAGATTAGAGACGTGTGGCCCTAATCATTTCCACACCCCTCCTTGCTTGTAAACACGAAACAATTGAAGGCTGAAGACTCGCACACTGACACAACGCACGCTCCGTCCTGTAGAATCCACTCGTGGCTCCGGAAATCCTCCTTTGCATGTCTCCAGATTGACCTTCACTTCCGTCTGTGTGGTGAGAGGCACTTGGTTTGCACTCGTTCCATCGGCGTGCTCTCCAGACTTTCCTTCTCACGTCCTTCACCACAATCCAGTCTCCTGGTTTCAGATCACGCAGTTCCCTGTCTATGGATTTCGGTAGGGCATCCTTCACCTGCCTGTGGATATTAAAGAGTACAGGGGACAGGTTTACACAATATCTACCAGTTCGTTTTTCAATGTGCTGTTGTTTCTTTCCACTGCGCCGCCACTGGCGGGATGATAGGCACGATGTTGCCTCGTGTCGATACCCATACTCACCAGCATCCTTAAAGCTGTGCTTACAAATGGGGTACCATTATCAGTGGACATCTTTTGGGAATTTCCCAACGTGGAATGAGTTCTCCGAGCAGTGTCTGCGCCACTGCTGAAGAATCCTGTTTAGATGTGGGGAAAGCTTCTACTTGCATAGCATACATGTCAACAAGAACAAGACAGTATTTATTTATTTAACTTACTTAATTCAATTTAATCTTTCCCTCTATAAATGATCAAACTGTTTGTTTGGTGGTGGATTGTTCACTTTGTGGAATCTGGATTTCTTTACCTATTTTATTTGTAATTCAATTACACGACTCAGATAAAAAAAGTTTTTATTGAGTATTGTTTAGAGTGTTCTTTTTATACACCCAATATATCTATATCTAATTTCTTATGGAACTCCTCCCTTTTGACACACTGACTACAGTCATGTGTCAATTCAAACCAATGAAGAAACATACATAGGTTAAACAAAATCGTCCATCTGACTCACATCAAAAGTCTGTCAGCCACCAAACAAACTGTTATCTACCAAACAGTTTACTTCTTAAACTTCTTAAATTAAATCTGTATTCTTAAAAAAATTATTTAATTGCGATTATAGCTCCTATAATCTACATTAAATGTTAATCATTAAAAATCTTTAATACGCACTCCTCATTTGCAGACTGCATACAGTTTGCATGATAACACAGATGAAAGTGTGAAGTGAAATAGGTTCATGAATCTCCTATCTGATTGAATAATCAACTCTGCCAAAATCACATGCCACCCCCATGCAAAGAGCAACACTAATAGCCTGCTATTAGTGTGACACTCTTGTCACTAGCATATTTGCATTCTTCAGTCAATGCACAATAGTGTGATGGGAGTGGTTTAGCCTCTATTGTATCACAGTCGTAAACCCACTTGGTTATCTCAGTTGCTGCATCCTTTGATGCTGAAACTTATCACCAAACAACTCCACTTCTGCATAATCAGCTGTTTATCTTTTAAATCTAAATCTAATCTAGGAGAAAAACCTTTTCTTTTTTATTAATTAAGAAAAACTGCTACGCAATCATGTGGCTCTCCCTACTGATGTAGGGAAGAGAGTCGCATAGTTCAAAAAAAACATTGCATCTCTAAATAGTGATGTCTATCATCTAAGGCAATACTGTCCCATATCTGAGCCACCTGTTTGTTAAAAGGTGGGAGGTATTTTGCTCAAGCAAAATCATCGTATCAGCATATTGGCACCAGTAAGCATATCACACATCAAATATCACAGCTCTCTCAGCAGTTGTCGCAGCTCTAAGACATTGTTTGAAGCTCTGCTTCCTTTGTTTTTCCTTACAGGAAAAAAGTAGTGTGTTAACAGACAATCTTTACATATTCTACACGAGGATTCAGATATACCTTTCTATTAGGTCTGCTCCCTTGATCAGACCCAAAACATATTTGTGCCCGGTCCACAAACATGAAGGTACCTGTTTCAACTCAGGAAAATCAATGTTTACAACAAAACAAAAAATATTAATACATTTTATCAAAAGATTTACAACATGCAGAAATGAGTTCAACACTCCTAATTTCATTTATCACTATGGAAAATCATTTGCGATTAACCCTCTTTTAAAATATTAATACCAATGTATTAAATGTCTTTTCCCCTTCAGTAGTATTACACCTTTTAATCCAAACCTCCAAAGACTTTCCACTCAATTTGTTTTCGGTTTGGATTTGTTTTCGGTTTGCATGTTAGGAATCAAGTCATTTGACTGAAGACTTTTTGAGAAATCAACATGACGAGTGACCCTATTTTTATTATGACAGCCAAAAAGCACCAATTTTCAGCTTTTGTCCATAAAACCTCCAAATTTAAACATTGTTGCAAATTCAGTCTTCTCTCACCATTTCCATCGCTTTTGTGCACTTGGAGCAGCTCTGTGGTGAAAAAGTCCAAATGTTAACCATTGGTGCAGAATTAGTCTTCTCTCACCGTTTCCAGCGTTTTCTGCACTTGGAGCAAAAGAGACAGGGAAAACTCAAAATCTCAACTATTTTCATTGGGGAC
>NW_025899746.1:11579-15043 GCF_022539355.2 Hippoglossus stenolepis
CTGCCATACAATCACCACATTACAATTCCTCACTCACAGTGTTAAATTTCTCCATTCCACAATTTATATTCCAAATTCCATGTATACATGTTAAGATGAGAATTTGGAATTTGAATATGGAATGTGAAATTTGGAATGTGGAATGTGGATTGGAATTGGAATTGGAATTGGAATTTGGAATTTGGAATTTGGAATTCCAGATTCTCATCTATAGGGTTAGGTTAGGGTAAGGAATTATTTCCTTCCTTAATATCTCATCCTCACATGTACCTACAGTGGTGTAGCCACCTGTCTTTGAAGCAGCACTCTATAAGCTTCCATTTTTATTGGAAATCAGCCCACTCTCTCCCTCTGTCTTTGAAATATCAGCCTTGAAGTACTTCCAGATTCTCATAGATGGCTTTCTATGGCCTTCACACTGAAATTCTCCATTCAGTCAAAAAAACATACACCTCAGGGTGCCAGGTTGAGACTGTGCTGCGAATCTGGGGCTCCTGGGTGGTTCGGGACCGAACTGCACCTGTGTGGGTTTCAGGATCAACTGGCCTCTGGCATCATCTTTGGACCTGTAACAGGCAGAACTTTGAAAACCAGGCTGTACCACCAAGGGCCCCAGGAAGAACTCAGTGCAAAATGTCAGACCTCTAACTGCTAAGGGGCCCAAACAGTTGCCCTTTATAGTGTAAATTTCAGCATAGGCCCTTTGTGCAGTCAGCAGTTGGGAAAAAGATGGAGGTATTTTTAGTACTTCTGGTTGAGGTAGAGCCACCAAATTTAGCATGCACCGCCTGGGTGACAGGTTGACGCTCTGCTGAGATTTTGGGGCCCTGGGTGTCTCAGGGACCGAACTGCAAACTTTGGACCTGGAACTGGTAGAACTTTGAAAACCGGGCTGTGCCACCAGGGCCCCAAGTAAGAGTTTGTGCAAAATTTCAGACCTCTAGCTGCTAAGGGGCCTAAACAGTTGCCCTTTATAGTGTACATTTCAGCATAGGCCCTTTGTGCAGTCAGCAGTTGGGAAAAAGATGGAGGTATTTTGGTACTCTGGTTGAGATAGAGGCACCAAATTTTGCATGCACCTTCTGGGTGACAGGTTAACGCTCTGCTGAGATTTTGGGGCCCCTGGGTGTCTCAGGGCCCAAACTGCAATCATCTTTGGACCTGGAACTGGTAGAACTTTGAAAGCCGGGCTGTTTCACCAAGGGCCCCAGGGAAGAGCTCGTGCAAAATGTCAGACCTCTAACTGCTAACTGGCCCAAACAGTTGCCCTTTATAGTGTAAATTTCAGCATAGGCCCTTTGTGCAGTCAGCAGTTGGGAAAAAGATGGAGGTATTTTTGTACTTCTGGTTGAGGTAGAGCCACCAAATTTAGCATGCACCTCCTGGGTGACAGGTTGACGCTCTGCTGAGATTTTGGGGCCCCTGGGTGTCTCAGGGCCCGAACTGTTGCCCTTATAGTGTAAATTTCAGCATAGGCCCTTTGTGCAGTCAGCAGTTGGGAAAAAGATGGAGGTATTTTGGTACTTCTGGTTGAGATAGAGGCACCAAATTTTGCATGCACCTCCTGGGTGACAGGTTGACGCTCTGTTGATATTTTGGGGCCCCTGGGTGTCTCGGGGCCTGAACTGCACCTTTGTGTGTTTTAGGATCAACTCCGCTGGCATCATCTTTGGACCTGGAACTGGCAGAACTTTGAAAACCTTGGTGTCAATATGTTGTACTCAGACCCTTCTAAGGTTTATGTGTACAAAATTAGGACTTCTATCTATGAGCAAACAAAAAAGGCTGCCATACAATCACCACATTACAATTCCTCACTCACACTGTTAAATTCTCCATTCCACAATTTATAGTCCAAATTCCATGTATACATGTTAAGATGAGAATTTGGAATTTGGAATGTGGAATGTGAAATTTGGAATGTGAATGTGGAATGGAATGTGGAATTGGAATTGGAATTGAATTTGGAATTTGGAATTTGGATTTCCAGATTCTCATCTATAGGGTTAGGGTTAGGGTAAGGAATTATTTCCTTCCTTAATATCTCATCCTCACATGTACCTACAGTG
Organism: Hippoglossus stenolepis; assembly: GCF_022539355.2. Classification (NCBI taxonomy): domain Eukaryota; kingdom Metazoa; phylum Chordata; class Actinopteri; order Pleuronectiformes; family Pleuronectidae; genus Hippoglossus; species Hippoglossus stenolepis. Next base: position 13,649 of record NW_025899746.1, read on the forward strand.
GTGTAGCCACCTGTCTTGAAGCAGCACTCTATAGCTTCCATTTTTATTGAAATCAGCCCACTCTCTCCCTCTGTCTTTGAAATATCAGCCTTTGAAGTACTTCCAGATTCTCATAGATGGCTTTCTATGGCCTTCACACTGAAATTCTCCATTCAGTCAAAAACATACACCTCCAGGGTGCCAGGTTGAGACTGTGCTGCGAATCTGGGGCTTCTGGGTGGTTCGGGACCGAACTGCACCTGTGTGTGTTTCAGGATCAACTGGCCTCTGGCATCATCTTTGGACCTGAATAGGCAGAACTTTGAAAACCAGGCTGTACCACCAAGGGCCCCAGGGAAGAGCTCAGGCAAAATTTCAGACCTCTAACTGCTAAGGGCCCAAACAGTTGCCCTTATAGTGTAAATTTCAGCATAGGCCCTTTGTGCAGTCAGCAGTTGGGAAAAAGATGGAGGTATTTTAGTACTTTTGGTTGAGGTAGAGCCACCAAATTTAGCATGCACCTCCTGGGTGACAGGTTGACGCTCTGCTGAGATTTTGGGGCCCTGGGTGTCTCAGGGCCCGAACTGTTGCCCTTATAGTGTAAATTTCAGCATAGGCCCTTTGTGCAGTCAGCAGTTGGGAAAAAGATGGAGGTATTTTTGGTACTTCTGGTTGAGATAGAGGCACCAAATTTTGCATGCACCTTCTGGTGACAGGTTAACGCTCTGCTGAGATTTTGGGGCCCCTGGGTGTCTCAGGCCCAACTGCAATCATCTTTGGACCTGGAACTGGTAGAACTTTGAAAGCCGGGCTGTTTCACCAAGGGCCCCAGGAAGAGCTCGTGCAAAATGTCAGACCTCTAACTGCTAACGGCCCAAACAGTTGCCCTTATAGTGTAAATTTCAGCATAGGCCCTTTGTGCAGTCAGCAGTTGGGAAAAAGATGGAGGTATTTTTAGTACTTCTGTTGAGGTAGAGCCACCAAATTTAGCATGCACCTCCTGGGTGACAGGTTGACGCCTGCTGAGATTTTGGGGCCCCTGGGTGTCTCAGGCCCGAACTGTTGCCCTTTATAGTGTAAATTTCAGCATAGGCCCTTTGTGCAGCAGCAGTTGGGAAAAAGATGGAGGTATTTTTAGTACTTTTGGTTGAGGTAGAGCCACCAAATTTAGCATGCACCTCCTGGGTGACAGGTTGACGCTCTGCTGAGATTTTGGGGCCCTGGGTGTCTCTAGGCCCGAACTGTTGCCCTTTATAGTGTAAATTTCAGCATAGGCCCTTTGTGCAGTCAGCAGTTGGGAAAAAGATGGAGGTATTTTTAGTACTTCTGGTTGAGGTAGAGCCACCAAATTTTGCATGCACCTCCTGGGTGACAGGTTGACGCTCTGCTGATATTTTGGGGCCCCTGGGTGTCTCG